>NW_021637433.1:0-26342 GCF_004799145.2 Neltuma alba
TTTAACATTAAAACAATTTTTTCATTTAACTTCTATATTTAAAATTGGAGGGAGTATAAAAAAGAGCACAGTACTACTTTGATCCTTACCATAAGAGCTAAATTATTAAAAAAAAATTAGTTCAATTGGTTGTTTATAACAAATGTATATTGATTTTTTAAATTATTTTATTTAATCATGTATGTTGTAACTACTCTTTGGTAGAAATCTTTTACAATTAATAAGAATATTTTAAAAAAAAATATAAATTTAGAAGACAAAATAAATTGAGATCAACCTCCAACTAACTCCTATGTTTAGAATAGGAGGTAATGTTATTGATTTATTTTGTCCTACACTTAATAAATGAGAGTTGATAAGGCTAAGTTTAAAATTTTGATTTTCCCAGCTATCTTTATATCATTATAACTACTCCTCTCAACTTGTTAACTATCTTTTTTTTTTCTCCTTTTAAGTTATTGGTAGACAAGCTAAATAATTAACTTATAGAGAGATCAATATGATTAATTATGTTGATTATTTTAAAATATGTGTCTGTTAATTTTTTTATAAAATTCTCTCTTTAATTATTTGCATTTAAACTGCCTTTTGATAAAAATTCTCTATTATTATATGCAATCAATAAAGATAATATGAAGAAAATATAACAATTTAAGGACCAAAGTGAATTAGAATCTTATAATTAATCAAAATCAAAGTGAATCACCTAACCAACTCTCATATTTGAGGCAATATATTTTTGTTAATTTATGAATAATTTACACCAAAACAAAATATATATATATCTGCAAAGAGAAGAAAATATAAATTTATCAGTGAGCAATACCTAGTAAGTTCGCTGTCATATATCAAGAGACAAGTTTATTATATTGAGACAGGCAATTTAGAAATGATCGTCTGAAATCATAAAGGAGGGTCCCAAAGTTAAAGCCATCAGTGATTGCGATTTTTTGGAAGTTTCAAGACAAAATTTACGGTTGCAATAATTTGAGCAACATTATATTTTCTAAATGATATGACTAGGAAAAACTGTAGCTTCTTCATTATCATTATGATAAACTAAGACAAAAGCAGGTGGGCAAATTAAATAATGATAATCAAAGCTTTTTCTATGTTAATGTATGCTTCGTTAACCTTCTTGAGCAAAATATAGAAATTATATAATATTATTTCTGGTATTTAATATAAGACTTAATTAAGTAGTCTAGAAAGATTAAGAAAACTAAATAATGATTTAATTATAACATATATATGTTATATAATCTTTTTGAAATATGTATATGTGTATCATTAAAGAAAATTAGTTTGAAAAATAATAAATATAAATATTTAAAGTAATATATTTAGCCACCTTAATCTCCTCCAAATATTGTTAATTGGATCTTGTATTAAGAATCAGAGATAGTAACTAATTTTTAAAGATTAAAAAATATAATCTGTTTCTTCAAATACCTTTATAATCATTTGTAAAAGTTATTTCTTAATTAAAATCTTATAATTATGTCTTATATTTAGAATTGGAAAAAATATTTTTTCGGTGCAATTATGATCCTCGGGGAGGAGAGCTGTAAACGGTGATTGGAGCTGCACCAGCTATTCATGAATGGACTGTTTTGTCCCCAGCGCATCATGTGAAATGACACCAAATGTCCTCCTATATTTCATTAAATTCAAAAGCCCATACATCATGCGACCTGCGGGGCGTTCGCCACCTCCCCCATCTTCTTCAATGCTAGAAACGAAATAAAATATTAAGAGTCCTATGATTCTAAGTGAAAAATTTCGTGGAAGGATTTAGTTTGATCCTAATCTTAAAAGATTCTAATTTATTTTATCTCATAAATTTATAACTTGTTTTGTAATTATCTTTGTTAATTGTACTTATTAAAAAGGCAATTTTCAATACAAATGATTTAGAAAAAATCAACCCACGTTATTTACAAATAAATACTTTAAATAATTTTTTACTCTCTATAAAATAATTATCAAACTCCTATATTTAAAAGCAGAGAAGTAAACAGATAAAAATTTAAATGAAAGAAGGTAAGCTAAAAATTCAAACTTCAGTGATTAGAAAAATTCCTCCCAACAAATTAAAGAAAGTATGAATTTCCCCTTCGCTAATGTGATAGTTATACAAGCCTTTAATTTTGTGTCAACTGGCTGTTTCAAAGAATTCATCCATTTGCTCATAAACTTTCTTGATCAAAAGATCATTAACTCATTTGAGATCTATAATTGGTGTTTCTAACCCAATTTGAGCCTCCACCAATTACTCCTTTGAACATATAAAGTTTTTGGGCAGGTCAAGCTTTTTCCCATCCTCTGGTGGATCAAACACAACTTCGCCTTTGTGCTTATCATCACATACACAAATGAGACTCTATCAATAAGCTTCTTATTATTAGAAAGGTTATTGGGTCGTTTAGTTGTTTAGGTGTATTGGGCCTAGGCTTAATTGCTGAGCCCATTTTCGGTTTTGTTCGGTGGCTAGCTCTATTTAGGTGCTAGTGTTATTGTGTTTTGTATGGACTCATGTTTACACAATTCAGTGGTATTATTCAGTTGTGCAATTCTTTGATTCTTATTATGGTATCAGAGTGGGCTGATCCACGCTCACCATCCATTGTTTGAGTCCATCAAATTCAGCCCAATCGACCCAATCGGAAACGCAAGAATTGAAGTGGACCTCCATCGTGCAATCAGCCAGTGCAAACCCCTGCTCCTCTCGTCAAATCAAGAAACCCTAAGTCCCACCAAGAACATCACCGATTAGCGACGGTGACCGCTGCCATAGGCGAAGACAAGGATTCCACGCCGTCGGCCATCGACTTCACAAGTCCCCTTTTCCTTCATCCCTCAGACACGCAAGGGACATCCATTATTGGAGTGATTTTGATGGGCAGTGACAACTACACCGTGTGGAGCAAAGCTATGATGATAGCTTTGCGAGGCAAAAATAAGACTGGATTTATCGACGGGTCATGCAAGAAGACCGATCAAGATCCTAAATTTTACGATCACTGGGAACGGTGTAACGCCGTAGTCTTGTAGTGGATATTAAGCTCGGTGTCTAAAGAACTTGCGAGCAGCCTAGTATATTTTGAGGACGCATCATCGGCATGGGGAGACTTGAAGGAAAGATTCGACAAGATTTCTGGGTCACGGATTTTCTATCTCCATCGTGAAATCCACTCTCTGTGCCAAGGTGATGTCTCCATTTCTGCCTATTTTTCTCGACTAAAAGAGTTGTGGGAAGAACAAGGAAATTTAATGGCTATCCCGTCTTGCAAGTGTCCCACTTCTCAAGCATATCATGAGGCCACTTAGAGACAGAGGTTATTGCAGTTTCTAATGGGACTGAATGAGGCATACACGAGTGCTAGGAGCCAAATACTCCTAATGCAACCTCTTCCAACAGTCAACCAGGCGTATGCGATGATCCTGGAAGATGAAGCACAGAGAAACATTGCAAGTCTGGAGAAAATAGTTCCTAATGAAGGGATGGTGATGACTGCGAAGGGAAGAGGAAGAGGAAGAGGTAGAGGGGGAGGTGCTCCCTTACCTGAGTGTGACCACTGCCATAAGAAGGGTCACACCAGAGATAGTTGCTGGCAAATAGTAGGGTACCTTGCAGACTTTAAAGGGAATAAAAGTAGACAGAATCAAGAGAACAAAGGAAATCAAAGTGGAGGATATCGAGAGGCAGAGGCTCTCACCAACACTTCAGGGGTTGTATCTCCGAGCTTTACCTTTGAGCAATATGAACGGTTATTGGAAATACTGAAGAAAGATTTAGAAACCAACGCACATGCACTCACTGGTACAAGTTTGCATAATTCTCCTATCACTAATTTGAATCATAGTAAATGGGTTATCGATTCAAGAGCTACCACTCATATGGTTAGTGATTTAGGTCTATTAGATAATTATCAAACTTATAATGGACCTATTAAAAGCATAAGAATTCCTAATGGTGATCGTTTTTTGGTAACCCACATAGGAAATGTTAAATTTCCTAATGGAATAGAATTAAGAGGAATTTTGTATGCTGCTGAACTACAATTTAATTTGATATCTGTTTCACGCATAACAAAGGAAAATCTATGTGTTGTTTCTTTCTATCCTAATAAGTGCACCTTGTAGGGCCTTCTGATGGGAAGATGAGGGGGATTGGTAGAGTAGATCATGGTTTATACCTGTTGAGATTGGAAAAGGATCATATTTGCATGAATTCTGTTCATGATCGTTGCACTGATAAGCCTGTTGATCTGTGGCTTTTGCATGAAAGAATGGGGCATGCACCCCTCAATGTAATCAAACACTTGAAAATAGTGAAAGACAAATCTATAGCAATGAATAAAAGTTGTGATACTTGCTTTTGGTCTAAACAGACCAAACTCCCCTTTCCCTCTAGCTGCATTAAAACCGTTAAATGTTTTGATTTACTTCACATGGATGTTTGGGGACCCTATAGGGTTCCTACACACTCAGGGTTTTAATATTTTCTTACTAGAGCTACATGGACTTATCTTATGAAGAATAAATCTGAAACTGCTTATCACATTAAAACTTTCTTTTCTTATATTTTAACTCAGTTTAACACACGTGTTAAAAGAGTGCGAAGTGATAATGGTAGTGAATTTGTCAATCATGATTTGAGTAGTTATTTTAAAACAGAAGGTGTCATCCATGAAACTACGTGTCCTTATACCTCGGAACAAAATGGAATAGTAGAAAGAAAGCATCGTACCTTGATGCAAATCTCTAGGGCATTAATCATTCAGTCTGGTCTGCCTATCAGGTTTTGGGGGGAATGTGTTAAAACTGCTACTTATCTTGTGAATAGAATACCAAGTAGGATTTTGAGTTTTAAGACCCCTTATCAAATTGTTCATGGTCAGGCTGCGGATTACAGTAATCTGAAAGTTTTTGGCTGTTTATGTTATGCCACAGATCTTATAGTCACTGACAAATTTCAAACCAGGTCTATTCCTTGTGTTTTTTTGGGTTATCCTCTTAACCAGAAGGGGTTTACTTTGTTAAATCTGAAAGATAATAGGATTTTCATAAGTAGACATGTTCGGTTTGTTGAAAATGTTTTTCCTTTCAGACATGTTGACAGCACTGGTCAAGGGGGAGTATATAAGGAAATGAAACAAATGTTTTTCTTTGATGTTTTTGATGATGTGCCGATTCAACATAAGGAGGTTACAGAAAACGAAATAAGAAATGATTTTCCTATGGAAGAGAGTGTTGCAGACCAACTTTATCCTAATGATAATAAGGATAACGAACATCAACAAGGTAGACCTGTTAGGGGGAGAAGACCTCCAATATGGCCTAAGGATTATATTTGTAACATGGCACAAACTCTCTTAGAACAGTCAGGTTTCCAAATTAATGCTAAGTCTACCTGTAAATATCCCATTGAGAACTACATCTCATATGATAACATTCCTTCTTCTTATATGTGTTTTATTTGCTCTATTGATACTGCTTTTGAACCCACTCATTATAATGAAGCTGTTAAGGATGATAATTGGGTTGCTGTGATGAAAAATGAAATTCAAGCCTTAGAAGAAAATAAAACTTGGGACATAGTCCCAATGCCTAAAGATAAGAAGCCAATTGGTTGTAAGTGGGTGTATAAAATAAAGTACAAACTTGATGGCAGTGTTGATAAGTATAAAGTAAGGCTGGTAGCAAAGGCTTATAATCAGGTAGAAGGAGTTGATTATAATGAAACTTTCTCACCAGTAGTTAAAATGGTAACTGTGAGGACTGTTCTTAAGTTGGTTGCTGTGATTGGCCCTTGTATCAAGTGGATGTGAATAATGCTTTCTTACAAGGGGATCTTAATGAAGATGTGTACATGACTATACCTCAGAGATTTGAAAATCGGGGAAATAATATGGTTTGTAAGCTTAAGAAATCCTTATATGGGCTTAAACAGGCTTTTAGGCAATAGAATCAAAAATTATCATTGTCTTTACTGAATGGGGGTTTCTCACAAAGCAAGCATGATTACTCTTTATATGTCAAACATTATGATAACGATTTAGTAATCATTTTAGTCTATGTAGATGATCTTTTGATCACTGGTAGTAATGAGCAACGAATTGAACAGGTTAAAAGTTTTTTGCACAATCATTTTAAAATCAAAGATTTGGGAGTCATGAAATATTTTTTAGGGATAGAAGTTATTAGGTCTAAGGAAGGTATTATGGTTTTCCAAAGAAAATATGTACTAGATTTGCTTGCAGAAACATGTATGAGTGGATGTAAGCCGCTCACACTGCCAATGCCACAGCATCTCAAGCTGGTTGCATTTGAAGATAAGAGACACCAAAAGGAAGATTTACTTTAGGAACCAGGGAAGTATAGGAGACTGATTGGTAAATTGATCTATTTAACAATTACAAGACCTGATATTTCTTTTCTTGTACAGGTACTTAGTCAATTGATGCAATTGCCCATGAAGTCTCATTGGGCAGCAGCATTGGGAGTTCTGAGGTATCTGAAGCAGTCACTAGGACTTAGGATACGATTGAGTTCAAATAAAGATCTAAACCTGCGATGCTTCTGTGATTCAGATTGGGGGTCGTGTGAGACCATGAGGAGGCCTGTCACGGGATATCTTCTCAAACTAGGGGATTCCCTCATTGTCTGGAAAACTAAGAAGCAGACAACGGTGTCCAGATCCTCAGTAGAAGCAGAATACCGTGCTTTGGGTTCAGCTGTATCTAAAGTGATTTGGGTTAGAGGACTGTTATCAGATATGGGACTTCATGTAGAAAGTCCAGTTAATATATTCTGTGATAGCAGATCAGCCATTTATATAGCCACAAACCCAGTCTTCCACGAGAGAACTAAGCATATTGAGATAGATTGTCACTTTGTGAGAGAGAAAGTGACAGAAGGACTTGTAAAATTGCAGCATGTGAGGTCTGCTAGTTAGGAGGCAGATATTTTAACTAAGGCTATAGGAAAGGAGACACAATTGAGGTTGCTTGGCAAGTTGGGTGCTTGTAATTTGTTTCAACCCCAACTTGAGGGGGAGTATTAGAAAGGTTATTGGGTCGTTTAGTTGTTTAGGTGTATTGGGCCTGGGCTTAATTGCTGAGCCCATTTTTGGTCTTTGTTCGGTGGCTAGCTCTATTTAGGTGCTGGTGTTATTGTGTTTTGTATGGACTCATGTTTACACAATTCAATGGTATTATTCAGCTGTGCAATTCTTTGATTCTTATTACTTATATAGACGAGTAGCTAGATAGGTTTGAGCATCGCATGTTGTGTAATTTACATTTCCAATACCTAAGTCAATGGTTTACAAATTACAATTACCTTGTTTAACCATGTGGATTATAAAAGCAGAAATCTCAAGTGGTTTTTGCTTGAGAACTGAATGTAGCTTAGGTTCAAAGGTGGAACTAAAGCAGCACAAACTTTGTTTGCAATCTCTGTCCCTCAACTAACTCGTTATGATATTTTCATCTCCATCTGGATGATTCTCCCCCCCCCCCCCCCAAAAAAAAAAAAACCATCGAGACATATCTGTATCTTTAGAACATTATATTCCAATACTTCTTTCGACCCATCTTAGAGTATCTCCAAAGGACAAAAGGTAGTATCTTATTAATAACCTTCATAAGATCAAGGAAGTTAGTTAAAAATAATTAAATGTAACAAATTCTCACAACTCTCCAAAACAACCCTTCAATTTATAAAACTAATATAGCATTGAGAGATGGAGAAAAGGAAGAAGAGTAAAAGAGCACGGATATTTTTGAAAATGAATCATAATAACTTCATTAAATTTCGAATAGAATTTTATGAAGAACCAATGAATACGATGTTCTATATATAGGACGAGAGGGTGTGTGTGTGTGTGTATTAACCTTCAAATTTTGGTGTCCGCCAGTAAAAAAACGTAGAAGCAATTCAAGTTATAGGATACTTTAAACGTAACATATAGAGTGAGAGAAGAAAGAGAAAGGGAAGCCACTTGGAACATAACTTTATTCATGTTAGGCTTATTCAGATACAGATGGAGAAAAGGAAAGCACATGAAGCATTATTTTATTTTACTTGCAACACGCAGTGGCTTCATCAGCATTTCCATAGTATAGTAAGCTCTTCATGCAGCAGATGATGCAGCCTTGTGAAACACAACAACGAAAGGGTTATTATTGTCAACAACTAAAATCCTATCTCCTTTGTTGTTCCTGGAGATCCCAAGAGCACTGCAAGAATCTTCATCAGTGGGACAGAACACAATCTTATAGGTCAACCCATGATATGTCTGGATGTTAAAAGAACCACGTAGGGTGTTTTGGTACCCAACAAGTTTCACTTGCTTTGTCTCATCTTCTCCGCCGACAATCGTCCATTTTGCTGGTCGGGCTGCGCACTCCGGTGGTGCAGCGGCGGTAAACTCCGTGATCAAGTTTGTGGTGAGATAAGCGATCAAGTAAGGAGAAGAAAGTTTAGTGGGCAAACCGTTTGAGAGTTCGGAGAAGGTTTGAACAACGGTAAGAGGGCAAGTTTCATTGCCGGTGGCGGCAAGGCCGACGCCACCGCCGTGTCCCCAGAGTGCAGGGAGGATGTAGTATGAGCCACCATTTCTGACGGGGTTACCTTCAGTGTCAACCAAAATATCAGCTTTGGCTGATATGAACGCAAAGAAAAGGAAGGCAAGCAAAGTGGTCTTCATTGCTTAAGATAATTTGGCTGTGACCGGACAAATTTTTTTTCTATGTTTGTTTGATGGGTGTGGTGTGGAGATGAGGGGATGAAAATTCTATTAATAGACACACTCCATACTTGGGAGGGGTAGTTTAGGTATTCCGTTAATAAAAAATCATTAAAGAAATTAGACTTTTTAGTCCTAAATAAATATAAGAGTTAACCTTTACTTTGATTTTAAATATATAAACTCAACCAATTTAAGTATTTTGTCTTGTGTCCTATATATCTCATCCTGAGACAATTTTGTTTTGTCTTGCTTTTTTTCTGTTCCAAATAATTTTGTGATGACATTGCCTAGTTCCAAAATGACTGAAACCAGGGCACATAGAAGCAGGACATTGCGATGGGACCAGTTAAACACCCTTAATATTTAATATTGGATATTAATATTAAATAATCTAGAGAATGAAAAGTTTTAAACAAAATAAAGTTTTCGTTTTGCATTAACTCCCTATAGCTTAGTTTTCATTATTATACTTTTCGAACTCTATTAAACATATCATTTTTCTTTAATGCATCCATCATGTTTCCATGCCTATACTGCTAATTATTATTCTCCAGATCTCATCTTTTCCGAGCCTTAAACTTACAAGTTCGTCCTAAATTGCATTTCACTACTTGTGGGAAAATTGCAACACAAGACCCCAGGCAAACCTTCATTTGTTGATTAGACAGTCAGGCTTAATTAACTCCAAACGTGGTTCTTAAACAAGCCGGAAGTCATAAGAAAATTTTGGAATAACAAGGTCACTGTAAGTGATTGCGCAACTACAAACAGATTGCTCTGAATCAAGGCATTACAAATCATAAAGATTATGGTTTAAACGACAACAGCTCAAATTGAGATTAAATCAGGGTTTAACTAGTCTTTTAAAATAATGTATTTTAATTAAAATAAACAAAAATATTCATATATATATAAATAAAATAATTAATGACTTTCTTTTTATATTTTTTATGGAATCACTAATAATTTTCTGTGAACGTACCCCTGGGCCCTGTCGCCCCAGCTGTGCGGTTGTGGTTAACGCAATTAAAAGGACGTCACGTGAATGAAAAAGATATTTCACCCAGCCCCGTAAACTTACCTTTGTCCTCTTCCTAATAAACTAATGCTCATAATCATTAATTAAACTAACACAGCCCCTTCGCAGTCACGAGAGTAAATTGAAAAAAGTTATAAACTAACACATGCATAATCATTTTGAGTTGTATGTTTAATGTAGCTAAAATAAACGAATATGAACCCTTCAAAATATAAGCATTAAATCATTAAAAAGGTCGGTTTGATTTTTTATCGGTTTCAATTTGGATTGTGCCCTCATTTAATGTATTTTTTTATTTTTATTCGTAATTAATTTTTTTCCTTTCTTCATTCTCTCTGCTACTCTCCATCTCCATACATAAGAATATGTTGAAAAAATAAATTACATTTTTTACATTTTTTATCTTTAATCAGTTTTAATTAATTTTTTAAATTATATAATTTAATTATTTGATATTTATATTTTAAATCGAGGGAGTATTATTAATGGTCCTTCGTAGTTCATAATGTATAAAAATCCGACTCAATCGTGTGATGTGGTGGCATGAAAACGAGAGGATGGATGAAATGAAATATTATGTTTGATGCTCATAAATACATAACGATGCTGCTCAATTATGGGAGTTAAATTTTATCTGAATTTTTGTCGTTTATGTATGATTATCTTTCAATGAAACCTTGCCGCCGCAGCTGTGCAGGTGATAAATGAAAAGCACTGAGGCGCGTCAATTAAAGTCACTGGAGTTAGATAACTAATTATAAAAATTAAAAAAATAGTTATATTAGTGATTTATAAAAAAAAAATATTTTTAACCTTATTTATAAAGTACTTTCAGTATCTGTTTATCAAACTAAGAAAATACTTTAAATTTTATTAAATCTCTATTAAAATATGATAACTTTTTAATTTTATTCATATTTAGTATATACATATTTTTTTAGAAAATAACTGTCGTAATAAGTAAACGATAAAATAAAGTGTAACAATAAAATAAAAATTAACCTTTTTATTTGAGTTGTGTGTGTCTGTGTGTGTGTGGGGGGCCAAAACAGGGCTCCATCGTAGCTCATTATTGGCTGGAAAGGTTCTATTCAACGAACTACGTGATGCTGTGGTACCAAAACGAGAGGATGAAAAGTTGCATTGGATGCTAATAATTTACTTGAACACGTGCATTTGAATTTTTGTCATTTATGTATGATTATCTTTCAATGCGGTTGTCATAAGGGAAAAGGACCCAGCCATGGCAAGTAAAAAGATTTACTTGTTGTTATATTAAATGTAAAAATTAGATAATTAATTTATAAAGATTAAAAAAATTATTTAAGTTAATAATTTATAAAAATTTATGTTGATTTTTTTTTAAAAGTACCGTCCCCAACAATATGCACTGAACTATCCTATTGATCCCGTAATATCTATAATTAATAGAGATAATTTTAAAAAATTATAAATTAAAGAGATAAATTACATTTAGGATTAAAATAAACTTTTTAATTACTTTTTATACTACTTTCAGTTTTAATTATAAGAGCTAGTTAACTAATTTGAGGAGATTAAGAAAGTAAGTTGAATTAGTTATGTATCCTAAATAGTGTTGTCTTTCCTAAAATATCCTTATTAAAGTATTAACTAGAACTATCATTATTAAAAGGGTTACTTTGAAAAAAAATGTATAAATATAAGAGATAAAATAGATTGAGATCTTATATTTAGAACCAAAATAAAAATCAAATAGGATCTTATATTAAAAACCGGAAGCAGCATTTAATAGTGGAGGAGCCAAGATCATGCTACTGTTGTTCTGTCCTACTGCTACTGTTGTTCTGTCCTACTCTTAATAACTGAGAGTCCACAAGGCTAAGTTAAAAATTTTGATATTCTCTCACTCATGTTTAGATTAGAAAAAGTACTCAACTCTTTTACTATCTTTTTTACTCCCTTATATATGAACTAAGTAATTAGTTTGTAAAAACTGAAAAAAAAATAATTAACTAGTTATTTGTAATTATGTAAATTAATTTTCATGAATAAAATACCCTCTTTAATAATGTGTATTAGAACTATCATTTAATTAATATTTTCTAATATGTACAATCAATAATAATAGTTGGAAGAAAATATAATAAACTTAAAAATAAAGTAAATTAACGTCTTACTCCTCTGGTCCTATTTATAGGGCAGAGAGAGAAGGTATTTTTTGATTCTATTTATAAGGCACTGAGAGAAATTTTTTATATGGATGTACAATTTTACTCCTCATTTATTATTGTGTTGACTTTGTTTATATGAGATATAATGTATATTAAATATGGATAAAGTTGGAAAGTCATAAAATTTTAAATGAGAGTTAATGAAGTTTAAGATTTTTCTTGGTTTGTGTGAAACATACTGAAAGTGTCTTATAAATAGGATCAGATGAGTATATATATTTAATTAAGACCAAAGTAAACCACCAAACTAATTCTTATAAACAATCATTAATATGGAGACGGCATAAATGGGCCCCAAAGTTAAAGTCATCACGGATTGCGATTGTTTTGAAGCTTCAAGAATAAACTTATGCTGCAATAATTGAAGCAACAAGCAAAATGATATGGCTGAAAAACTCTAGCTTCTTCATTATTATTGTGGAAACCTAGGACAAAAGCTGGCAGACAAATTAAATAATACTACATCTTATCCTGGGTATAAGATTTTATTTATAATTTATAAATAAAACCTTTATAATTATGACGGGAGGTAGTAAAATTGATTTGGATCTTGGACCGTTTAGTTGGATGTTGGGAAGGATACGATGATAATGATAAATAGACGTCCATTGCTAAGTTAAATGTGTGTTAGGTTAGCCTTGTTGTGCAAAGCACAGTTGGTTTCTCCTTTCAATACCTAATATAAGAGTTACTAAATAACCAATTGTAAATATTAAAAAAAATAGTTAAATTAGTTTTTTTAAAAAAAATCACTCATGATCCTAAATATAAGATCTACTTTGGAAGCAATATAACAATACTACATTTAGTCCCAAAATAGATCTTATATTTAGGATTAAGATAATATATGTTAATTTCTTCAAATATTCTTTTAATCACTAATGGCGATTAGATTTAATAGAAGAAGAATTTTACTGTTCACAACATGACAAATCAAGATTTAAATTGTGAAGTGCTCACAATTAATGCTAGACAATACTTTTAACAAAGTTATTTCTAATAAAAATATATTTGTGCTTAACAAAAAAAATTCCCTTATAATTATTAGCATTGAAAATGGTCCTCTAATTAAGATCTAAAAACGAGACTCTTAAATTTCGAAAGGGAAGGAATATATTTTTTGCGCAGTAATGATCCGAAGGAGGAGAGCTGTGAAATTAAAGATGATTGCAACCAAATTCAAGAAAACAAAGGGAGCATGGTGAGCGGAGAGGTCGAAGCGAGTGACGGCAATGGTGGTGGTGGAACCATGGGAGATGGTGATCGGAGAGGGGGAAGAGAGCGGGACAAAGGGGTAGAGATTAGGGATACTCCTTTGAAGTTTGTTTTTGGTGCTGGGACTAGGTCAGGGAAAGAGACAGAAGGGTCGAAGAATAAAGCCTCTACGAGTTCTGTTAGAAGAACGACGCCTTTGTCGTACAAAGAAAAGCTTCTATCTTTAGGGTGTGGTGGCTATCTAGTCTCGCATGAGGAGAATGAAGATATAGTCAATGGATGGAAATCATTTTTCACCAAGCAGAATCAAAGTCTAGAGGCTAATGGATATGGCGAAGATGCAGACGAGGTTGAGACTGAAGGGACTACCATTAAACCAAGGTATCCGGAACTGAAAGTTTTTGCTGAACAATATATGGCGTGGTGTCAACCTTGGTGGAATTCTCTGATTGTTAAATTGTTAGGCGCACAGATACCAAAGCATGTGTTGATTGATAGGGTTTGAAGAATGTGGAAACCGAAAGAGCCTATGAAGGTCACCCCGCTTAGCAATGGATATTATATTGTTTCTTTCACTAGCAGAGAGGACAAAGATTATGCATTTCAGGAGGGACCTTGGATGATAGAAGATTATTACTTGATCGTGCAGCGATGGAGGCCGAACTTTAATCCTTGGAAGGCGGATGTGCAATGCAAAATAGCTGCATGGGTACGTATTCCTGATCTTCCAATGGAGTTCTATAACGTGGAATCACTGGGTATTATTGGAAATATGATTGGGAAGACGATTAAAGTAGACTGTTCAACGTCGATTTATGACAAAGGCAGCTTTGCTCGCATCTGTGTAGAGATAGACCTTCAACAACCTCTATTGCTTGCTTTCATGGCTCTTGGAGAAGAATGGCAGATAGTCTATGAGGGTTTGCATCAAGTGTGCTTTCAATGTGGTAAATATGGACATGAGAAGCAACAATGTCCACAGTTTTCTGGGGAAGGGAATAGCAGTAATGGTTCAAGATCTGAGAAAGAGGGAGCGAATAATTTGCAGATTCCGGTGACCGGAATAACGACGGTAGTCGCTGATACTCATTTAGGGCCTCAGATGCTGGTGAGTCGAGATTTTCGCCCGAATACTGTGATGACAGAGAAAAAAGGGATATGATGGATCAAGTAAAGGAGCAGATAATAAGGGAGCTGGAATGGGAAATAACGGAACAGAGATTAAGGAAAATAATATTGGGAAGAGTGGAAAAAATCAAGCAAGGATATAGAAAATCTATAAACCCGTTGGTGAGAAGAAGGATAAATCAGAAAAAGGCTCAGTATCTTCTGGTAGGAAATTTGGGGACAACATTAATAATAATTCTTGGACGCTAGTTGGCTCGAAACGCAAGGTTGTGGACAAGATTAAGGTACGAGGGAAGGAAAATACTCTTGGGAAAGCAAAAGCTAAAGTCAAGGAGGGGATAAACCTTAATGAACAACCTATTGAAATATCCAATCCTTTTCACACACTTCAAACTGGGCTGAAGGAGGGTGAGGCCCAATACCAGTCCATTGTGATTGAGCGACTCGATCCTGGCCCCAACGATGTTGAGAATATGGGTAACCAGGTTCTAATGAGTGGGGACGACACATTAGCAACGATAGAGGAACCTGATGAAGTGGCAAGGATAGTAGATGGAGACATAATCATGAAGGGCGGTCACGAACACGTGGAAACAAGAGAGTCGGTGTTAGTGAAGTCGGCTTATGTCCAAAGGAGGGACATGATAGACTCCTCGACTTCCTCATTTGTTTCTTTATGAATTTCTTGATATGGAATTCTCGAGGTACAGGCGCGAAGACATTTCCTAGCCTGATACAGGAACTTAAAAATCATTTTTGTTTGGATTTTCTTGCTTTGGTTGAGACCCGTTCAGATAAACAGAAGTCTGAAAGAAGAATTGGCAGTCTTGGCTTTCAAGGGTATACGTTTATTGAAGCCGAGGGTTTTAGTGGTGGTATTTGGTGTCTTTGGAATGCTGGGGTTTAGAAAGTTGATATGATCTAACAACATCGGTAGTTTTTACACTTACTTATCACAAACTCTAGAAGGGAGCATTATTTTTTTACCGTAATATATGCCAGCCCCCATATGGTAGCTCGACGTCATTTGTGGAGTGAACTTCATCGTATCGAACGAGACATGCATGAGCCATGGGTGATAGGAGGTGATTTTAATGCTACACTTTTCTCATCCAAAAGACATACGCACGCTCCTAACGGCTTATCAATTGATCGAGAGTTTTGTAATTGGTACGAGGAATCGTCCTTATAAGATATTGGCTTCGTCGGACCTTATTTCATGTGGAAGAGAGGTAGTTCGGAGGCACTATTAGATCAAGTCTTTGCTAATGAAGCTTGGTGTCGTTTGTTTCCAAATGCACAGGTGTCCCATTTGCCTTACTACAAATTTGATCATCGTCCTTTACTTCTTCAAATGTACCAGCATGTTGATCTTCCTAGTCGCCCATTTCGGTTTATAGCTGTATGGGTACTTTATGATGAGTTTAGTAGTTTCGTCAAGGCTAACTGGATGGAAGATACTGAGTGGAACTTTAATCTGGACCAATTTACACGTGCTTGTAGTTCTTAGAACAAGCAAGTGTTTCGACACACTGAAGAAAGGAAGAGGAAATTATTGAGATGCATGGACAGGGTTAACAGAGCTTTGGGCCGAGGAGGTAAGGTTCGCTTTTATGAAGAGATTCAAGTGAGGTTATGGAAGGAGCTTGAGGAAGTTTTGATGCAAGAATCTCTTATTTGGGCTCAGAAGGCTAGAATGGATTGGTCTCTTTTCGGAGACAGAAATACAAAGTTCTTTCATGCTCGAGCTAACAAGAGAAGAAAGATGAATAGAATTGATGCTATCCGATTGGAAGGGGGAGATTGGTGACATTGAGGTAATAAAATGAGAAGCTACACGCTATTTTGCTACTTTATTTGCTGAAGAAGTGTCTTGCAGGGATGCGTTGCCTTGTGTTGTCTCGTATCCCAAGCTAGATGAGGTAGATCTACGTTTCTGTGGTCGGCATGTGGAAGAAAGAGAAATTAAAGAGGCTTTGTTTAGTATGGGATCCCTCAAATCTCCAGGTCCAAATGGTTTTAATGCCTTATTTTATCAAACACAGTGGGATACTATAGGGAGATCGCTGGTAAGTTATGTAAAACATATTTTCTCTAATCCAGCAGCAGTTAGAGGGATTAATGGGACATTTGTGGTTTTAATCCCTAAAAAGGATCCACCAGAATCATTCAAAGATTTACGACCGATAAGTCTTTGTAACGTGGTGTATAAAGTGATTACGAAGATTGTGGCTAATAGGTTGAAAGCTTTTCTTCCTCGAATTATATCTCAGAATCAGTGTGGCTTTGTTCCTGGGCGTCATGGATCAGAAAATATTATAGTCGCTCAAGAGGTAATTCATTCCATGTGGACAATTAAAGGGAAAAAAGGCTTTATGGCCATCAAAATCGATCTTGAGAAGGCTTATGATCGAGTGAATTGGGAGTTTTTGATCTGGTGTTTAAAAGAATTTAGCCTTCCCTCTAATATTACTGAACTAGTTGAAAGTTGTATTAGTTCAGCTACATTACAACTTTTATGGAATGGCAACAAAGCGGATGTTTTTAATTCTTCTAGAGGAGTACGACAAGGAGATCCAATGTCTCCGTATCTTTTTGTTATATGTATGGAAAAGCTTGCTCATCTTATACAAGAGAAGTTAATTAATGAAGAATGGCGGCCAATACGACTCACCAAAAAGGGCCCTCCTATTTCTCATTTGTTTTTTGCGGATGACATCATTTTGTTTGCGGAAGCTTCGCTTGAACAGGCAGAGTTGATTCATAAATGCCTGGCTGATTTTTGTAAACCTTCTGGATTGAAGGTTAATGAGTCGAAGACTCGTATCTTCTTCTCACCTCATATTAACCATAATAGGTGTAGAGAAATCAGTACCTATATGGGATTTACCCAGACTGCTGACTTGGGTAAGTATTTAGGTGTTCCTCTACTACATAAAAAGGTGACTAAAGACTCTTACAAGGAGACTGTGGATAAAGTAAAGCACCAACTTGACAAGTGGAAGACGAATTCATTATCCCTCACCGGAAGGAGTACTTTAATTAGCTCCGTGTCCTCTGCAATTCCGAGTTATGTAATGCAAACCGCGCTACTTCCTGTTACCTCTTGTGAGAACCTTGATAAGTATAATTGAAGCTTTCTTTGGGGGAATTCAGAAGAAAAGAAGAAGATACCACTGGTTGCTTGGGACGTGCTTTGTTAACCTAAGTCGAAAGGAGGCATTGGCTTAAGACATGCAAAGCTACAAAATCATGCTCATCTTATGAAACTTGGCTGGAAATTGGTTCATTGTCGAGATGATTTCTGGGTTAGAGTGATTCGAGATAAATATCGCTGTGGGAAGGATCTTATGCCAAAGATTGATGCGGAAAGAAGCGGCTCAAATGTTTGGGCTGGTATTAAAAAAATCTGGAGAAGGGTGGAAGATGGGATAGAGATCACAAATAATGGATCTTTGGCGAGGTGGAAATTTGAACGTAGTGGCCTTTTTACAGTAAAGTCTGCGTATAATTATATTTCCATGGCTGATTCTGGTACTGACCCACTTTGGGGAAAAATATGGACGCTCTATGTTCCTCAACGTTGCCGTTCAACTATGTGGCTTGCGATAAGGAAGGGTCTCCTAACTAATGCAGCGAGATATAAACGGGGACTAACGGAAGATGCTATGTGTCCAGTTTGTAAGAGATATTAAAGACTCCCTTCACGTCTTCCGTGACTGTCGTGAGACAAGGTTTCTATGGAGCAAGCTAATTCATCGATCTAAATGGAAAAGATTTTTTGATCCGGCTTTATCTTTTCACCAATGGATAGGTTGGAACATCACTACTAGATCGGTAAATGGAGATTATTGGAAGGACCTTTTCTCTATTGTTTGCTGGTGGCTTTGGCGCAGACGCAATCTATTCATTTTTGAAGGAAAGCTGATTAATAATGAAGCGCTTATTGCTAACTCCACTGCTATTTTGGACAACTTACAGCAGACTCAAAGACATTTATCAGGTGCCATTTTACCAGGTATAAGGCTACACTCTAGTAATCACAGTTGGCAACCCCCAGCACAAGGATGGATCAAGTTGAATGTTGACGGAGCCTTTTCTTCTCTTCACATGGCCTGTGCATGTGGTGGTCTACTGAGGAACGAGACTGGACAGTTTGTTTGTGGCTTTATTCACAGACTTGATAAGGGTGATGCACTCCACGCAGAGCTATGGGCGTGCCTGCTTGGGCTTAAACTTGCTTGGGACAGCGGCTATCGTCGAATTATACTGGAATCTGACTCTAGTAATGCTATGGATTTGATCTCCACCCATCCGGAAGAACACCATGCTGATTACGACATTATTAAGGAGATCCACCAGATGGTTCATTGGGACTGGGACGTTCATTTTCAGCATGTGAGTAGGGCGCATAATACGGCAGCTGACTATCTTGCAAAGGAGGGGCTTATGGCGTTTAATGGATTTCATATGGTGACTTCTGCTCCTAATGCTCTTTTGGATATTTTGCGTGCTGATCGCATAGGAATAAGCGACGATTTGATGTAAGGATTCATGTTAATTATCAAAAAAAAAAAAAATGATTGCAACCACTTGGTCAAAAAACAAAAAAAAGATGATTGCATCCACAATCTGGTAATGAATGGACTGTTTTGTCCACAGCTCCTCATGTGAAATGACAAAAAATACCCTCCTACGTATCAGGCGAGCTAAGAGGACCTTCGCCACATTCCCCATCGTCTCGGATGCTGGCGTGGGCTTAACATAAATAAGGAAAAAAGAGAGACCAAATGCGATGGGCCAAGCATGAGCTTCTATTTTTTTTTTTTTTTTTGCTTTAAAGCATGAGCTTATGATTTTAGTGCTAAGTAAAAAAAATTAATTAAGAAGTTTACTTTAATTTTAAACATATAAACTCAACTAATTTGAGTATCCTGTTTCGTGTCCTATCTCATTCTCAGATAATTTTGTTTTGTGTCACTTTTTTCCTCTTCCAACTAATTTCGGGATGAGATTGCCTAGTCAAAAAATGACTGACGCTGGGATGGGACCAGATAATCACTCCTAATATTTAATATTGGATATTAATACTAAATGATCTAGAGAATGAAAAGTTTTAAACAAAACTAAGTTTTAACTTTGCATTTATCTCTCTACACATAGTTTTCATTATTATACTATTAGAACTCTATCAAACATCATACAATTTTTCTTTAATGCATCCATCATGTTTTCATGCATATATTGCCATTGATTATTCCCCAGATCTCGTCTTTTCAGAGCCTTAAACCTATAAGTTTGTCCTAAATTTCATTTTACTACTCCCTCCGTCTCCTTTTATAAACTACTTTAGACTTTACCACGTAAATTAAAACGTCAGTTAAAATTAGTTAAAAACAATAAATGTATAGAAATTAAGAGTTCTTCTTTCACAATACTCTTATTTATGGAAGAAAAAGGATGTAAGAAAGATAGTAAAAAAATTATTATAATAAAAAGAATTATAAAAAGAGAAATAAGTGATGAAAAGAATGAGATAATAAACATATTGAGTGTTAAAATAAGTAAATTAATGTGTGTAAAATAGAAAATTTGCTATAAAAGTTTAAAACAACCTACAAATGTTACTTATATTTAAGAACAAGAAAAAAATAGTAGTTATTGATTGTTTAAAAAAAAAAAAAGGAAGGAGAACTCACATGTGGGAAAATTGCAACACAAGACCCCAAGCGCACTCTCAATCGTTAACTAACTCCAAACGCGGTTCTTATCTTTTTAGGAAGCCAGAAGCCATAAGAAAATTTTGGAACAAGAAGGTCACTTCAAGTAGTTGTGCAACTACAAACAGATTACCCTGCACCAAGGCATTAAAAATCTGAGTTAAAAAAAAAGGCATTAAAATCATCATAAGATAACGTCAATAGTTCAAATTGAAATTAAATCAGAGTGAAAACTATTCTTTTAAAATAAAATAATGTAATTAAAATATATAAAAATATTCATATATACACACGAATATAATTCTAAAAAAAGTAATATTTAAATAAAAAATTAAATATTTTTTAAAAGTATTTTTTGTTAGGTTTGCTCACAAAAGCTCGGACTAATTATTAGTGTTTGAATAAAATAAAATCATAATTTTAAAAAACATTTTTACAATATACAAAATAAAAATATAGAAAAGGTTATCGCAATTAACAAAGAAGTATGAAAGTATTTCTTTTTTAATGATTTTTTTTATAATATTTTTGACGGAATCATTAATGATTTTCCTTCAACACACCCGTGGGCCACGTCGCCCTAGCTGTGCGGTTGTGGTTGACGCAATAAAAAGGACAACACGTGATTGAAAAAGATAGTTCACCCAACTCCGCAAACTTAGCCTTGTCCTACTCATACTCGTAATCATTAATTAAATTAACACAGCCCCTTCACAAACATGAGAGTAAATTGAAAAAGGTTATAAACTAACACATGCATAATCATTTTGAATTGTATGTTTAATGTAGTTAAAATAAACGTATATGAACCCTTCAAAATATTAGCATCATTAAATCATTAAAAAGGTAGGTTTGATTTTTTTATTAGTTTCAATTTGGTCGTGTCTCTCATTTAATGTATTTTTTTTATTTTTACTCTTAGTTAATTATATATCTTTGTAATCTCTTTTTATGTTCATTCATTGTTTCTTTTTTTTTTTTTTTCTTTCCTTTCTCTCATTCTCTCTGCTACTCACTATTTCCATAAATAAAGTTTTTAGAAAAATAAATTACATTTTTTTACATATCTTTGATCTGTAATCAATCTTAACCAAATTTTTAATTTTTAGATTACGTGATTTAGTTATCTAAAACTTATATTGTGCACTGAAAGAAATATTATTAATGGTCCATCTTAGATCAAGATGCATAAAAATCCGACTCAACTATGTGATGTGGTGGCATGAAATGAAGTGTTATAGTATTTGATCCTCATAATATATATATATATATATATATATATATATATATATATAATGATGCTACTCAGTTACGGGAGTTAAATTTTATTTGAATTTTTGGCGTTTATGTATGATTATCTTTCAATGAAACCCTGTCGCCGCAGCTGTGCTGGTGATAAGTGACATGGTCTGAGACGCGTCAATCAAACAGATTTAAAGTCACTAGAGTTAGATAATTAATTATAAAAATTTAAAAAATTAGTTACATTAATGATATATTAAAAAAATGTTACTCTAATTCTATTTATAATATACTTTCAGTATTTTTGCACAGACTAAAAAAAATTTAAACTGTATTAAAATATAATAATTTATAATTTTACCCGTATTTAATATATATAAATTCAGAAAAAATATGTACACTATAATAAGTAAATAACATAATTGTATATTTATATTAAAATTTAATGAAATAACTTATTAAAAGGGTTAAGAAAATTTTTTCAACCTTATAAGTAGGACTAATGTTTATTCATACCCAAGCAGAAACGGTGGTATTTTTACAAATAATAATTTGTCATTGCGTTGATTTTCGGTAGTGATTGCTTGAACAACCGGTGTGGAGTTTTAAAACTATTTATATAATTCAAGCAAACAATGTAAAAGGATAAAAAAAATGTTTATTAAAAAAATTCAAAATTTAACACCAATTGTTTACCCATCAGTTAATTTTTGGACCGATTCTAGAGCCAATGCATTGACTGATTTAGAAATCATCTTCTGTAGTAATGTGAGAAGTCCACCACCTAATAAAATTTTTAATATTGTCATGATTTTTCATCAAACCATCTAACATATGGGTTGATGATTTTTCTTTTGTTTTTTTTATTTGAGTTATGAGGCCTATTCGTAAATGGTATGGAAAACGAAATACAGTATTCATTCAATCCTAAATATAAGACTATTATACATATTATTATAAGGATTTTATATTTAGAAGCCGAGGAGTAACTTTTTTATTTGAGTTGTATATACATAGCGAAAATAAATGTACATATTATTAGGGCGATCGTAGCTATTATTTTTGTAAAAATCCTACTCAACAACTACGTGATGCTGTGGTACGAAAACGAGAGGATGACAAGTTGCGTTTGATGCCAAAAATTATTTGAACACGTCCATTTGAATTTTTGTCATTTATATATTATTATCTTTCAATTCGGTTGTCATAAAGGAAAAGGACCCGGCCACGTCAAGTAACAAGATTTAGTTATTGTTGTATTAAATGTAAAAATTAGATAATTAATTTATAAAGATTAAAAAAATTAATTAATTTAATAATTTATAAAAATATGTGTTGATTTTTTTAAAAATACCCTCCCCAACAATATGCACTGAACTATCTTATCGATACTTTAATATGTATAATTAATAGAAATAATTTGAAAAAAATTATAAATTGAAGAGATAAATTATATTTAGGAATAAAAATAAACTCTTTAATTAGTTTTTATTTTTACTGGTGGAGGAACCAATATCATGCTACCGTTGTTCTGTCCTACTCTTAATAACTGAGACTAGGCTAAGTTAAAAATTTTGATATTGTCTCACTCATGTTTAGATTAGAAAAGTACTTGAGTCCAAAAAAAAAAAGATTAGAAAAGTACTCAACTTTTTTACTATTTTTTATTCCCTCATATATGAACTAATTAATTAATTTTAAAAATTAAAAAAATTAATTAAATTAGTTATTTATAATTATGCATATTGTTTTTTATGAATGAAATACTCTCTCTAATAATATGCATTAGAGCTATCACCTAACTAAATTTTCTGATCTGTACAATTAATAATATAAGTTTGAAGAAAATATATTAAATGTGAAAACAAAATAAATTAAAATCTTATATTTAACTAAGATAAAGTAAACAACATATAATGGAGGCCAGGCTTGGGCTTATTGAGACCGGAGGCCATGAAGAACCCGGCTGAAATTGTAATTGGGCCCCAAAGTTAAAGTCTTCACCGATTGCGATTGTTTTGAAGCTTCAAGAATAAACTTATGTTGCAATAAAAATAAAAAAACTTATGTTGCAATAATTGAAGCAACAAGCAAATGATACGACCGAAAAATTGTAGCTTCTTATTATTATTGTGGAAAACTAAGACAAAAGCTGGCAGATAAATTAAATAATAAGATTGATTTGGATCTTGGATCGTACATTTTGGACCATTTGGTTGGATGTTGGGAAGGATGCGATGATAATGATCAAATGGAGGTCCATTATTGAGCTAAATGGATGTTTGGCCAGCCTTCTTGAGCAAAGTAAAGTTGGTTTATCCTATCAATACCTAAGAGTTATTAAATACTCCTCCGGTCCTTAATATAACACCCATTTAACTAGTTTGATTAGATTAAGGAAGTTAGGTAAGTTAGTTAATTATAAAAAAGTGACACATTTTTCCTAAAACACCATAATTATCTTTCTTATACCCCTCTCCTTCTTCTATTTGATTATGATTGAGGGAGTATCTATAGGAGCAATTTAGAAAAAATTGATAAATATAAGAAATGGGTCTTATATTTAGGACCAAAACCAACTCAAGAATTAGGTCCTATATTAAGGACCAGAGGAGTAACTAATTTTTAAATATTAAAAAAATAATTAAGTTCATTTTTCATAAAAATATCACTTTTGATTCTAAATATTGATCAACTTTGGAGACATTTAGAAACACTACCTTTAGTCCCAAAGTGGATTTTATTTTTAGAATCAGGGTAGTATATACTAGTTTTTTCAAATATTCTTATAATCACTAATGGCGAGTGGGTTTACTAAAAGAGGGATTTCGTTACTCACAATATGATGAACTAAAATTTAAATTTTCAGTAGGCGAAATGCTCACAATTAGTACTTAATAATATCTTGAATAAAATTGTTTCTAATAAAAATATATATATGCTTAGCAAAAAAACATACCCTTACAATCATTTGCATTAAAAATTATCCTCTAATCAAGATCTGAAAACTGAGCTCTTAAATTTCGAACAGGAAGGATATATGTTTTGTGCAATAATGATCCGAAGGAGGAGTTCTGTGAATGACGACTGCAATCACACTCTATTAATGAATGGACTGTTTTGTCCACAGCTCGTCATGTGAAATGACACCAAGTGTCCTCGTACATGCCATGCGTGCTACAGGACAGTGGCCACCTCCCCCATCTTCTCGGATGCTGGCGTGGGCTTAACATGAAGAAGACGAGAAAAGAAAGACCAAGGGCGATGGGCCTAACATGAACTTCTAATTACAAGCGAAACAATAATGCTCGTCTCTGATTACGGGCTAATATTCTGCAGCATAAGTATATGAATAAAAGCGATTCTGATTTGTTAATGGTTCAGCCAGGTGACTCAAAGCTTTGGCACTTTGTTTGTCAGCAGAAGCATTTTACTGAGGAAGGGACGCAGTGGCAAGTCAGAAATGAAATTTATGTCAACTTCTTCGACGTAGAATTAAGTTATAGATAATAACAATAATAATATAAAAATTAAAAATTAAAAAACTGAGTTATAAATGTGCTAAAAATTTAGGAATTGAGTTACACCGAATTATAGTTGAATGAATAAGTTGTAAATAAGTTTAAAAGTTCAATGATTAAAAAATTAATTTTTTCTAATACTTATTAGTATGAGTTAGGATAAAATGAGGTGTTTACAGGCCGTGTAATTAATTTCCTTTGACAGCCGTGAATTTTCCTATTCTGTGACTTTACATATAATGAAATTGGAAAACTTCCTTTTTTTTTTGGTTAATATAAAATGAAACCCGGAAATATTTATTTGGGTCTTTTTTTTTCCCCTTAATGTTAGGCGATTATACTTTATAAGAACGAGATCTGTGGTGCTGGGATGGAATCTGAAATGTGGTTTTAAAAAAAAAAAAGAATGGAATCTGAAAATATTTATTTTAGATTAATATACATAGTATCTGGCCTGAATAATTATATCTTATCCTGAAACCTTTTGGAAAAATTACTGAATTAGATGTCAGGAACCCAAGGGAGTGGAATTTATTTAGGGATGATCTTAAGAAGATATAATTATTTAAAAGGATTAAGTAATAAAATATAAATCTAAAAATATCAATTAATCCCTAATCGACTTCTTATGTATTATATTGTTCATTCTTATTTTTTTTAAAGAACAGATAATATTTTATATCAAATTTCTTATATATTACCTCAAGTTCTCCATAAAAAATGGCTATATATTTTATTTATGAAATATTAAAATTTAATAATATTTATTTATAAATTCATATGAAAAAACATATGAATATATGTAATGGATAACTTGATTAATAATTATATAAAAATTTAATCTAAGTTTTTTTCTTAAAAAACCTAAAATTGTAATCGCCCCGATCCCATAATCATATGCACTCAATGTCGACCATTATCTAGAGATGTGGGGCAAAGAATATTAACAATCAAAGATGCTTGATAGGAAAGCCTCTTGTAGGAATAAATGCAAGAGAAAGTGAAAAAAAAAAAAAAATTTTCAAGCAACATCCATACCCATATTGATATATATATTTTTTATCTCTTTACGACTATTATTTTCAACTCAATTTTTTATTATACGCAAATTTGTTTTCATAATGCTTTAACAATACTATTGTGCTACCCCATATTTCAAATTTCCTTACGGAGATACTTTTCTCATCGGCGCACACCCCAAAACCACAGAGAGGAGAAGCCCTAGCACAACCCTCCGGATTCTCGCTGTTTCTCGCACGACAGCGGCAAAGAACCAATTATCTTCATCTCCTTCTTTCGTGGATGGGATTTCTTTCGCACGAGGCTGAATTTTAAGATTGATGAACCCATTGTACTGGGCAATTGAATTGCACAAAGCGATAGAATACTATTTTTGGGGCCAATAAAGGCATGGATTTTTAACTGTACAAATTGAGTTTGTTTTTGTCGATATATATATATTTTTTTCCCTGGTGAAGTATGTGCGAATTGAGCCTGCTGGCGTGT